>NC_053424.1:53815533-53859561 GCF_007990345.1 Gossypium hirsutum
ATCACAACTTTTCTATTTTCAGGACACCATAAATTATACTCTTTTACACCAGCTTTATAACCAAGAAAAATGCATTTAATAGATCTCGGTTCCAATTTTCCATTATCAACATGAGCATACGCAGGACACCCAAAAATCTTTAAATTAGAATAATTAGCAGGATTACCAGACCATCCTCTTGTGGAGTCTTTTTCTCAATGGCAACGGATGGAGATCGGTTGATCAAAAAACATGCAGTAGAGGCCACTTCTGCCCAAAATGTCTTCGGTAAGTTGGCATTTGACAATATACATCGAACCTTCTCCATGATCGTTCTGTTAATTCATTCTGCAACGCTGTTTCGCTGTGGAGTATGACGAACTGTCAAGCGTCTCATGATCCCTTCTAACTTGCACAATCTATTAAACTCATCAGAACAAAACTCTAAGCCATTGTCTGTGCGGAGGTATTTTATCTGTTTTCCCTTCTATTTTTCAATCATAATTTTCCAAGACTTAAATGCGGAAAACACATCGCTTTTCTGCTTCAGGAAAAACGCCCAAACTTTTCTGGAAAAATCATCAATAAAGGTTAGCATATAATTAGCTCCACCTCTTAAAGGCACTCTGGATGGCCCCCATAGATCAGAATGAATATACTCCAACGTTCCCTTCGTGTTATGGATTCCTCTAGTGAATCGAACTCTCTTTTGCTTCCCAAAAACACAGTGCTCACAGATATTCAGTTTGCAAATTCCTTGCCCATTAAGAAATCCTCTTTTGCTTAATTTTGCCATTCCATTCTCACTCATATGCCCTAGGCGCATATGCCAAAGTTTAGTAATATCATCATCTGACAAGGAAGAGGAAGCGACAGCTGGATCACTAGTAACAGTAGAACCCTGTAAAACATATAACTTGGCAATCTTTCTCTGCCCTTTCATCACAACAAGGGACCCTTTGGAAATCTTTAAAATCCCACTTTCAGCTGTGTATCTGTACCCTTTTGAATCAAGAGTACTCAATGAAATTAAATTTATTTTCAATTTTGGAACATGTCGCACGTCACTAAGTGTTCTGACAACTCCATCAAACATCTTAACTTTAATTGTTCCAACACTTGCGATTTTACACGAAGCATTATTTTCCATCAAAACAACACCTTCAGATACTGTTTCGTAAGTTGTAAACCAATCCCGATTGGGACTCATGTGGAAGGTGCAGCCTGAATCAAGTATCCACTCCTCGCTTACTTTAGAATCGTTGACAGAAGCGACTAGAAGTTCACCATCGCTGTAGTCTTCTACAACATCAGCTTCACCGGAATTTTCTGGTTGTTTTCCCTTTTGATTTGTAGCCTCCCTTTTAATCTTATTTTGTAGCTTATAGCACTCAGATTTAATGTGCCCTTTCTTCTTGCAGAAGTTACAAGTTTTACCTCTGTTTGAAGACTTCGATCTACCCTTAGATTTACCACGAGGATTCCGTTCCTGTGTCCTACCACGATCATCATCAGCATTCCGATCTTGTCTCCTACGAACAATAAGACCCTCTCCCTGAGAGTCGGGTTTAACCACAAGATACTTCATCTTATCATACGAGGTTAAAGAATCATAAACCTCATCAACTGTGAGAGACTCGCGGCTATATAAAATCGTGTCTCTAAAGGTTGAATAAGACGGGGGCAACGAACAAAGTAGAATCAACCCTAGATTTTCCTTATCATACTGAACCTCCATGGCCTCCAAGTTTTAGAGAATTTCTTTAAACACTGTTAAGTGTTCGTGTACAGACGCACCTTCCTCCAAACGATGAGCATAAAGACGCTGCTTCATATGCAACTTGCTTGTTAGAGTTTTCGACATACATATTTGTTCTAGCCTCTTCTATAATGCAGCGGCAGTTTTCTCTTTCATCACATCCTGCAAAATTTTGTTGGACAAATGCAGATGTAATTGTGTTAATGCCTTTCGATCCTTACGCTTCTTCTCTTCATCTGTTAATGTCGAAGGCATCTTATCTATCCCTAGCAGGGCATCCTCCAGATCCATCTGTGCAAGAACTGCTTGCATCTTAATTTGCCACAACGCAAATTTGGTGTTGCGATCCAATAGCGGAATTTCATACTTCAAAGACGCCATTACCGTGATCGAGATGAATAACCCAGAAGCTCTGATACCACTTTGAGAAAAATAAAATAAAATAAAGAACACACAAATTTTACGTGGAAACCCTTTCGGGAAAAAACCACGGGCAGAGGAGAAGAAAATTCACTATGTTAAAAAATTTGAATCAAATACAAGAGGAATAGACTATGTCTATTTATAGGCTTGCAAAGCCATATTCTAGTAGGATTGAAACACCTTATCCTAATCAATATAAAATAGATGGAGTTTAATAAGATTTAAAAACCTTATTCTAAAATAAAATAAAAGAAGTCTAGTTCTATATGGATTTTACTTTTATTTTATTTTTCATCGTATTTTATTTAAATAAGAATTTGGGTCACTTAATTCTAACAATATTATAAAATAATTAAAGGCTTTGATAAGGATTTTGTATAATTTTAATATCAGTTAATAATTAAAAGATTTTGTTTATAACATTTATTGTCATAAATAAAAATTTTCATTTAAATTATGAAATCTATATTAATTTAATACATAAAATGTTGATGTGTCAAGTAAAGACATCATCCATTTGTCATTGTTTTCAATATGCCACCTAAGATTATTTCTAAAGTTTTTGTAATATAATATATATACTAGTTTTATTATCAAGCAATGCATTAGTTGGTTGTATATATTAATTAAAACATAATCATATAAGTTTAATTTAAATAAACAATATCTTGAAGTTATTTTTAAAATATAAATATTAGAATAGTAAATTATGTTTTTATATATAGTTTTTAACTTAATCTTAATTATTAATTAGTGAATGTAAATTGTTAAATAAATTTAAATATTGTGGACCACTAAATAATTTATTGTAATATTATTTATATTTTAAATATTAATTTCATCTTAATAGTGTATTTACTTTACAAAAGTAGTGATAAACTTAAAACGATTATTACAATTAATAAAGTAGAAAATGTTACTCATGTATGAATAGTAATTAAAATCGACAAATAAAAGAACAATAATTTGACTTAAGACTATAGAAAATACAGATTTAAAGAAATTATTTTTTCCTAAGAAAATAATATAAGAACGTAAAATGTTTATTAATTTATTCGAATACCTTAACTTTGAATAATATGTTATTGGAAACCTAAAATGTCATCCAACTTTTCACTTATAGTACCTAGGTTTCTGAGTATTGGTTTAAGTTTAGTTTTGTATTTGGCTAACATGACCTTCTTCTCATTCTTAAGTTTCAATTTTTTTGTCTTTGAAGCTTATGGCTTCTCCATTGAATCATCCATTCTTATTTTAATTACTAACTTTTATAAAATAAAAGGTCCCATTTCTTAAGCACCTCATTGTCTTTTAGCCATTTTTATATCAACGTAATCATCATTGTCATTGTGAATAGTTGTATCTTCACTTGTGATCACAACACCTTTTATGTGATAATTCGTTTTTCAATAGTGTTAGAAACGATTGTTATGGAACCTCGATTTCGATGATTGAGTCCGTAAATATTATTATTTAATATTTATGAGCCTAAGTTAGTGATATATTAAATTTTAGTTTGATAATTTTGATTAATTAGAAAGTTAGTTAAGGTACAAGTGTATCAATTTAAAAATTAGTAGTTTTGAAAATTGAGGTATTGGAATCTCGTTTCTGATGCGAGCCTAGCTGTCAAACCCATTGAGCTGCCTTCGGCTCCAATCACTTGATCCCAAGCCAAGAAGTTCCAAGAAGCTATCTCGAGATATATTGATCAAGCTTGGGGAGAAGAGATTGTGGGACCAATCGACCATTCATGGATCAGCTCAACAAGCGTCCCATGCAGCTTACTTAAAGCTGAATTTTAGCTTTCATTTTTAAGCTGATTGGTTTGCTGGAATAAACTTCAATGACGATTAGTTATTTTAGTTTAAGTATTTAATTTTCCTTTAAGTATTTAATTTGTCTTAAGTTTATTTAGTTTGTTCTAATTAGTTCAGCTATTTAATATGTCCTAAGTTTATTTAATATGTTTTAGTTAATACAACTATTTAATGTGTCTTAAGCTTAGGCAAATTAAATGAGTTTTCAATATAACCTTAACCGAATTTATTGGTGCTTATAAGTGTTCACACCAGCTGAATCAGCTAGCTCAAATTCAAGGAGCAATATTAAAGAAAGAGCATGTGTTTGGCAAGTTCATGAACGGCATTAAAGGAAGCTGCTGTTTTGAACTTCTCTAAGTGTCTTTTCATTGAGATCAAAGGCCAATGGTTGTTCACATTAGTTCATTCAGCTAGCAAGTGTTTTCACACTTTGGAGGCTGATCAATTCTGGCCGTTCACACCTGGAGGTTCAACAACTTCAGCTGTCCACACCAAGGACTGTTCGTGCGCCACAATTTCAATTAATTGGCTGCTACACAATTCGGCTTCCCAATGAGGAATCTAAACTTGTTCACACCCATGACCGATCTTCTACTTGAAGAAATTCAGCTCAGCTCATTTAATTCAATTGAAATACTAAATTGGGAATGCTAACAGCTTGTCCAATGGTGCCACCTAGGCCTAGGATTTGCTAAAAGTCTTGTTAATTATTTTAGGAGTTAAGTCAGCTTACTAATAGCTTAATTAGGCTGATACAAAGTGTCCATTCGGCTAGAGTTAGCTCAACCTATAAATATTTAGCTCATTCCACTTTGTAAGGACTTTTTCTCATTTTATGAATATTATATTTCTTTTCGAGTATTCAACTCTCATAGTTCTCTCTAGACTGAATTGACTTATCAAGACAAGTCTTGTGGCATCAATCTCGTCTTTTCTTTAAACTTATCACTTGCTCAAGTATGGCGTTCATCTATACCTTTGGTTCCATAGTTATTAGGTCAAGGTTCTTTAGCTTTTCTCATCGAATTCACCTAAGTGCTACTATAAGTTTCGGGTCAACATAGCCTATTGTGTTGGTCCATACTTTAGCCTTAGCCGAAACCTTTTCATTGTTAACTAAACCATCTCAAACCGCTTTGTTTAAGCCTATTTTTTTTCAATTCCAAGCCAACTTTGCAAACAACTCAACCTTACTTAATTTTTTGATCGGGCAATGTAAACGACTCAAATCATCACTGAAGCGAGTTCGTATCATTTGGTATCAGAGTTGGTAAAAATTAAATAAGTATCGATATTTTTAGCATTTTCAGGTTGTAATTAGTTGAAAAAAATTAAAATTGAAAAAAAAGAATATATATATTTGTAGTACAAATTTGAAAATATTAAAAAAAGAAGAAGAAAGGGTTATGAAAATATATTTATATAAAAAGAGAAGTTAGTTGTACAAAGTTCTTCTGCCTGATTCTACATCATTCATCATCTTATCAAATTCAGCCACACTTCAAACCCCTTCACTTTGTTTCTAGCCTATCCTTTTGTCCTAGCATCAACCCCTACCCAACTGATCATCATTTTTGCAAAATCGACTCAACAACGATTGTTGATCTGTCTAAGTAGTCCGTTGAGAACTTAGAGAAGCAAACTTGAGTGAAAAAGGCAAGAGTGCGCTGAGCTCAATCGAGCGAGTAAAAGCCAAAGTGTGTGAAATTTCTTTGTGAGAGAAGTTGTGAGATTTGTTGTGTGATTAAACACCATGTCAAGGAGTCCAGAAAGGAATCCAATGGATTGTGGTGGAGTACGTCTTGTGAGGAACATTGCTCCTGGAGGTGGAGTGCCTGATTTGGCTCAACAAGCAATGTGGCGAGAATTCCAACGATTGCTCCGCAATGAATTAGAACCAATACATGAGCATTGGGACAATTGGACGAACAAGTCCAACGAGTAAGAACACCACAAAATTGAAGGCAAGAGCATGGACATCTTAGGCAAAATCGAGAAGACCTTTATGAGCCTAGTGATAATGAAAGTGACTAATCTTCGGTTCAAAGTGAAAAGCGACAAGGCCATAAAAATCGAGGCCTTAGAGAAAGAGATCATGTAGACGATAGTCTTAAGAACATCAAGATGGCCATTCCCCCTTTCCAAGGGAAAAATGACCCCAAGGCGTATTTGGAGTGGGAGAAGAAAATTAAACTTGTCTTCGAGTGCCACAATTACTTGGAGAGAAGAAAATGAAGCTCGCGGCCATAGAGTTCTCGGATCATGCTATTGTAAGGTGGGATCAACTTGTGAAAAGTCGAAGGAGGAATGGGGAGAGACCCATCTCAACTTGGGCCGAGATGAAGGCAATCATGAGGAAACGTTTCATTCCATCTTGCTACCACCGAGACTTGTACTAGCAATTGCAAAACCTCACCCAAGGCAAACGAAGTGTCGAGGATTACTATAAAGAAATAAAGGTGGCGATGATCTGAGTTGATGTTAAGGAAGATCATGAGGCAACGATGGCTAGATTTCTTGCTGGGCTAAACCGTGACATCGCCAATGTTGTAACAGTCCGATTTAGACCCTAGTCAGAACAGTGGTTTTGGTGTTTACAGTATGTGAATTAATATGTGTGAAAGTTTTGTATGAAAATTTTATTGTTTGTGTGCTCAATTTGCAAAAAGGACTTAGTAACTTGCTAATTGTTAAAGTGCTATATTGCCATGGCTTTTATTATGTGGGGCCTTATGTTGTAATTTAGCCATTGAACATTAGCATGGATGGCAATGGACTTAAATTATATTATTTTTATGTTTAATTATAATGGTTAAAATGGTAAATTATGTGTTAAATAATAAATAAATAAAACAAAACATTAAAAAGGCATGCATTATCATCTTATTGTTGGTCGAATGTGAGAAGAATAACACCATTGTTGAAGCTTTAAGTTTTGGCAGCTAGAAAGCTTAATTCGGGTATGTTCTTTGTTCGATTTTTGATAATTTTTACGTTTTTGATATCGTTGCTTCGAATACTAGTAAACCCAAGCCTTAATTTTCAGATTTAATGAAGAATTTGAGCTTTTCCATTATTGATAATGTGATGAGTTTGTTGTTTGATGATTAAAAAAATAAATATATGTTGTTAGATTGTTATGTTTAATTAAATTATTTTTTGGTAAAAATGTGTATTAAGGATTAAATTATGAATTTGTAAATTTAGGGGCTTAAATGTGAAATAAATTGAATAAATGGGCTACTAAAGACTAGGGAGCATTCGTCCTAATATGGGCTTATTGAAATTTTGGGTATTTTGTGTTGTTTTGAATTAGGGACTAAATTGAGAAAATGTGAAATGTCAGTGGCTAAAATGCAAAATGCCCAAATTATGTATTTTTAGATGTAATTGAATGAATATGTTATTAAACAAGCCAAATTTGTATTGAATTAGATCGAGAAATGAGGAAATCAAATTTGGATCGGGAAAAGTAAAAAATTATCGAATAGTCGTTCCGGCTTGTTCGTGTTAGTACGAGGTAAGTTCATAAGTAAATAAATGTTGTTAAATTGAAATGTATGTGCATTATATGTACTGAATTGAGTTGTAAAGAAATATATATGTGATGTCGAATTGAATTGAGCTTTAGAGAATCTGTTCCGACCATAGATTAATTGAATATGTGAAATTGAGAAAGTTTCGATAATGTGACAACGTCTGAAAAGCCCTGTATGAACCGTAGGAATAGTTAGGATACATATGTCATGACATAGGATTCCGATATGTGTTGTCGTGTAAGACCAAGTCTGGAACATTGGCATCGACTTGTTACGTGTAAGACTCTGTCTGGGACAGTGGCATCGATATTTGATTACATGTAAGACCACGTCTGGGACGTTGGCATTGTACAAGGTGATGAGCTATCCGAGTAACCTTATTGATTCGAAACAGTTCAACAGGCATTCCGAGAAATGAATAACTATGTGAAATTGTATCCGATTTAGGTATGTGTGATTTGTTTATGAAATTCAGAAATGAAAGGTGAGTATGTATCATATGGCCATATGTGAAATATATGACAAAGAATGATATGAATGTATATAAATGAATGATGTGTTATATACGCTCGTTATATGAAATTGTGGTCCTATGTTCCGGACATGAGATTTATGAAACGTGAAACATGGCTTTGATGTATGATTTCTTGGTTCAAAAACTTGAACAGATAATGAAATTAAAATGGTTGAGTTGGTGTAGCTTTATATGTAATATACAATTAGTAAAATAAAGTTGATCTTGGTTGGCTATATGATTCATGTATGTAAATTTGGTTTATGTGAATAAGGGAATTATGGATGTTCGAGTTTGGAAGTGTTTATAAAGAAGTTGATATAACTTTATGTATGATTTGTAATAAATGACCATGGTTTGGTTGGCGATGTAATGAATATGTGCAAGCTTGGTTTATATGATTGAGCTAACGATTGTTATTCAAATTTGAAACCATGGTTATACGTTCATTGATAAATAAGATAAGTGGATTTGTTTAATGTGGTTATATGAATTTACGAGGACAATGAATGTATATGTGATTGAGATTTGTTAAATTCGGTTTAGTGATATTGGTTTATAAATATCATTAAAATGATTTATTTTCTTATGGCTTACTAAGCTTTCAAAGCTTACTCTGTGTGTTTTTCCTATGTATATAGAGTTTCAGAGACTTGCTTGGGTTGGAAGTTGTAGGAGACGTCATCACACTATCCGATTATCGCTTCAGTAAATAAAAGCTTTGAGTTTTGGTTATGTGGCATGTATAGGCTAGTTTTGAGATGGTTCATTTTGATTTGAGTATATATATATCCATGCGAAAATGGCTTAATCATGATGCTAATATTGTGTATATTCGGTTATGTATTAAGCTCATTTTGGGAAGTATGTTTCATGGTTTATATGTATGGTGTAATTGGTTATATGATTCGACTCGAACATTGAGGTAAATTTTGGCTGTATTTTTGACTTACGATTCATGTTCCTAAAGGTAAAATGATGAGTATAACATTGATAGTGCATTAGTATTTGAATACGGTTTGAAATGGCAAATAATGTAATATGTTTTGAGATATATATATATATACGACCAAGTGAAATGGTCATTTTGGTATGTTCATAATTGAGAATTTGGTAATGTTTGACATGTGATTTTGGTATGTTTTGGTATAGAGAATGAATATAAAATTGGTTGATGATATTATGGATTGATTGATACATGTTTGGAGTTGAATTTGGCTGAAAATGTTGCATATATGATGCTTGATTTTGGACTTGTAGGGAGGACCCAAATGGGTGGCAAATTAGCCTTACAAATGGCCTATAATTGCCTACAAATATTTAAAAAATTTTAAATGAAACTTGTATATCCGTTTTAAAAAATGTTAAAGTTTTAAAATGTTTTCATTGATGAATGCTTGAAGCTTTTGATGTTAAGTTGGTGGATTTTGAGCTTAGAAATGAAAAATGGCTAGTTTGTAAAGTTTAAATATTAGTTTTCACACTTATGGACTAAAGTGAACAATTGTGAACAGTGGGTTGAAATTTCTTTATTTATGGATAGTTGAGGGTTTTAGAAGGATATGTTTGAGATTGTTTTAAAAATTGAAACTCAAATTTGAAAGTTATGACAGATTTGGTTTTAGGGACTAAATTGAATCAAATGCAGAACTTGAGGTAATATTTGTGAGATAAAATTGAATTGGAATATACATATAATAGGTTGAAAATTATAGCTGAATTGTTGAATTGAATGAAATTATGTTATAGATCGAGAATTGAACCATCGGAAGACAATTAAAAAAAAGGAAAAATTATGGAATAGTCCCTGATGTCGTGTTTCTACGATTTCGCCAAATAAACTCATATGGGACTTGCTTTATTAATTCAATATAAATTTGTATTTTTTTATTTTCTCTTTATTTTAAAATTTTTAATTATATATATTGTTTTGTACATTAAATGGACTAAATTGTAAATTATGATAAATATGAATAGATATGTGATATTGAATGGATACGAAATTGTTATGTGATAGAATGATATGTATATGATGATGTTACAAGGTTTAAAATGTATATGAATTACTATTTGAATTATGAAAAGTGTGTATATGGTTATAAGAATTTAAAATAGTATGAATTATTGAAATTTGTCCTGACGGACCTAATAATGTCTTGCACACAAGGTTACGGGTTGATTCTGATGATTTATGAGATCCAACATTTGTTACAGACTTGAAGATACATGTGACACAGGTTTAGCTTGAATGAGTAACTTACTGCTGTTTTAAAGGTTTAGCCTAGACGGGTAACCTTACATGTATATTTTCAACTGGCCAAGCAATTTGATGTGTCTTCAAAGGTTTAGCTCGGACAGGTAACCTGATACAAATATATATTTTCAACTCAGATGAGCAATTGATGTACCAAAGATACTTATGACACTAGTTTAGCTCAAATGAGTAACCTATTTTCGTTTTAAAGGTTTAGCCTGGACGGGTAACCTGACTTGTATACTACAACTTTGACCTAGCTACTTGATGTGTATTTAAAGGTTTAGCTTGGACGGGTAACCTGACATGATTATACATTCAACATAGATGGGCAATTGATATATCAAAGATACTTGGGACACAAATTTAGCTTAGACAAGTAATTTGATGTCATTTTAAAAGGTTTAACCCGGACGGGTAACCTAATGTATGCTTATAAATACATACAGCTCGGATAATAGGGGTAATAATATAATTGTGCATGATATGATTTTGATATTTTAAAGTGGTTAAATGTTGAATTGATTATGCACATAGTATTGAAAAGCTAAATTTGGATTGAATTGAATTGAACTATTTAAAATGTATTGTTTGAAATGTGTTTGAACATGTTTTATACAGGGTTGGAAGTGTACAAATATGCTAAAGGTGAAAATGGTAAGGAAGAGTGATTTATAAACTTGGTTGATATGTTTATAAAATGTAAATGTGAAAATAGCATAAAAATAGCTAGTATGGTAGCACATGATTGTGATTTGAATACTTTGATCTTGCAATGCCAATGTACTAACTTCTGGTTATTTTGTGAAGTTGTACAAGAATGCTTAATGATATCAAAGAAGTTTCATGTTATGCATATTTGTAATTCTATTGATTAAATTGATATAAAGTTCAGGTAACTTAAGTTAAATTTCATATGAACTTACTAAGCCTTCGATATGCTTACTGTTGTCATCCTTTACTTATAGATTGTTGATTGCGGAGCAGGATTATCGGATTTTCGGAGCTCACTGATGCGTGATATTCGTAACAGGTTTTAAAGATTTATAAATGAAACGTTCTTGAGACTAACTTATTATCACGATTAAGGCAAGTGTACCTATCGAACAGTAGTATAGCTCAGTAAGACCGGATTGTCGAACCCAAAGGAATTACGAGTACTAGTATTACTTCTTTTTTATTATCTAGCCTAAAATTTAAGAGGTTTGGTTGTCTAAACTAATTACTAACTAAGAATGCACAGAAAGAAAAACTTGGGAAAATACTTTTGGGAAAATTCGATTGATTGAGACAATACCTAAGGAAAAATCCACCTAGATGTCACTTGTTATTTGACTCTGAATCAGACGATTTATTCATTTGACTTGATCCATAGAAATCCCTAAGTTATATTATTTTCTCTCTCGAAACTAATAACGTCTAACCCTAGGGTGAATGATTGAAATCTCTTTCTAATTAATACCTTAGAATTGCATTAACTCGATCTATGGATTCCCTTATTAGGTTTCACCCTAATTCGGTAAAATCTTGTCACCCTATCTTTAGGCGCGCAATCAACTTCGCTTAATTATGATAAATTTACTCTTAGACAGAGTCTATTCCTCCTCTGAATAAGAGCTTAACTTGAATCAATATCTTGGAATATCGAAACAAGAATTAAGAACACATAATTAAGAACAAGTCAAATATTTATCATACAATTCAGATGATAATAACAAGATCTGTCTTAGGTTTCATTCCCCTTAGGTATTTAGGGGTTTAGTTCATACTTATGAAAGAAAACATCTCAAAAGCATAAAGATAACAAAACATAAGAAAACCCAAAACTCCTAAAGGAACTTGAAGGGAGATCTCCAGTCTTGATGATGAATCTGGCTCTTGAGATGGATCAATCGGCTTTCCTTGAGTAATTCCTTGCTTCCTACTCTGCATCCCTTCCTAAGTGCCTCCTCAAGTGTTTAAATAGGCTTTGGAATGCCTAAGAGCCCTCAAAATTGGCCTTTTTCGAATTGGACTAAACTTGGGTTTGGCAGGGACACGCTCGTGTGCAATTACTGAAGGCTGTGGTCAAGGCTGTTAAATGGGCACAAGCGTGTGATCCACCCGTGTAAGTCGTGCTTTGATCCTGCCAAATTGACACGGCCGTGTGACACGCCTGTGTGAGGAAGTCCAGGCCGTGTTGTTTTCCTATGTGGGTCTATTTTCTCCGTTTTCAGCTTGTTTCTCGCTCTTTTTACTCTCCTATGATCTCCTAAGTATAAAACATGAAATTAAAGGATTAGGAGCATCGAATTCACCAAATCTAAGGAGAAGCCATCCATAAATGCGTTAGGCATGGGGTAAAAATATGTATAAATTACGGTTTATCACTCACATTATCCATCTCCTAATCCAGTAGACTTTTATCGTTTGAACTTGATTATACATGGCATGTATTAGGGTGTGTTAAGTTGTTTGTAATGGTTAGGCTTGTTTTGAGACATAATTGAGTATGAACTATTATGGTAATGTTAAGCTGTTTATAATTCTAAGTTTTGGTATTAAGTTCATACGGTGTGGAAATCAACTTGATTTTGGTACTCATTACTCACTTTATGATATAGAATGAATTAATATTATGGAATGATGAAAATGGCTTGAATGGTTGAAATAGTTCATTAGATCTAGTTTTGTTCTAACGCCAAATGTGACATATTGGTTAGATGTTTTAAAAGAATGTTATATGTTATGTTTTGCAATGAATTTTGGACATTTTGAACATGTTTTCTTGTTGGTTTAGTGCATTATTTTGATGGTTTAGTGCATTATTTTGATGGTTTAAGTGATTTGTTTGGACAAAGATCAAAATGGTCAATTTTTACAGAAAACAGGGTTCACGTCGCGACGTCATGAATTCTCATCGTGACAAGAAATGAACTTTAGGCCACGTCGTGACAAGGAAATATGTTGTCGTAACAAGGCCTAGTTAGTTTTTCATGTTGTGAAGAGGGAACCTTTCACGTCACAACGTCGTTATGAACTTTTGAAAACTTTATAGTTTGGTCTTTGCTCAATCCCGAGTCAACTTTAAGGCTCACGTAAGCTCGTATAAGACTTGAGAAAGCTTTTATATTGTATTGAATTGTTGTATGATTGAATTATTGAAAATTTTAAAATTTAAGTTATTTGTTGAATGTCGTAACTGCTTCATTTTGTATTGTAGCTTTTTGTAGTTCAATCTTGATGATTGGGAAGGGCTAGTGGTGTTACATTTTAGTTTAGCAAAGAAAGCAACCTATTTACGATGAACAAAAGAAGAAGAAAACAACACAATTACTTGTATGTTCGTTATCACATTCATCACTTTTTGACTCATCACTCCAACTGACATTGAAGGTGTAACACCATTACCCGTATCTAACGCCGGGATAGGGTTTGAGGCATTATTGGACTTAAACATATACAATTTCATGAAATTAGGCCATAAAATTTCATTTAAATTAAAAACATTCAATCACATGCACAATGTCCCTTACACAAGCTACCGAGGCTCTAAACATGCATTAAAGGCGGTCTGGGACTAAATCGAGAACTTTGGAAATTTTGGGAAAACTTAAAAAAAATTCAAGAAACAGGGTCACACGCCTTTGTGGACACAGGGACACGCCCGTGTCCGCAGGCCGTGTAACTCTCTATTTATGACGTCAGCAAAACGAATTGAACCACATGGCCAGGCCATACGCCCGTGTGCTAGGTCGTGTCCTCCATACAATTGAGACACATGGGCGTGTCTCTACCCATCTGGTTAGGACTTAGGCTATTTTCCAAGCCTTTTTGTTACCATTAATACCTCACATACTTAAATACATTATAGACACATATAATGTAGCATCAAGTAAATGATTAAACATCCTTCATTAAGACTCAATTGTAATATTCATATGTCATCATACATGTGTTTTGCTTACTCATTTTATACCAAGTCTAAACACACCGATTCACAATCAATTGAACATGTCATTTTGATTATCATTTATACACCTATACAATGCTTGCCAATTTCATGTTCAAGCATTATTAACTTATTGCCATATCACACTTTTATTCTCTGATTATAACCACTTCGTTTGGTCATAAGACATTCATCAAACACACAAACCGTAATACTAACCATTCATATCAAACAAATATAATCACATGACCACACCACAAGGCATTAATACTTAGCTTGGATAAATAGGCTTACAAGCCATGACCATCATAAGCCACATCTTGTAACAACCCGTTTTTAGGGCTAATCGGAATAGTGGTTTCGGGACCATAATCTGAAGTTAAAATATTTATTTTATTATTTTAATAAAGTCTACAGTATGATATTAGAGATGTGTGAAAGTTTCGTAAAGAAATTTTACCATTTGAGTGGTTAATTTGGTAAAAAGGGCCTAATCGCGTAAAAAGAAAAAGTTGATAGTTAAATGTGAGGGTAACACCCTGATTTTGGGCCTAGTCGAAACAGTGGTTTCGAGACCAAAAATTCGATGATGAAAATTTTATTTTTATTATATTTTTATAGTCTACGAATTCACGGAATAATTTCGTGAAAATTTTGTTCGAAAATTTTGACGTTCGGGCACTTAATTTAGTCAAAAGGACTAAATCGTAAAAAGTGCAAAAGTTGAGTTCTACATACTAGAGGTGTCCAATTGTTATGAAATTTTAAATTGAGGGTCCTTAAATGGTAATTATACCATTGGTTAATTTCTGGACAAAAAAAGACATGAAATGGGTGTAATAAAATATTTTTAAGTTAGGGGTATTTTGGTAAACTAATAATTAAAAGAATTAAAAAGGGAAATAAGCCAAATTAGCTATCATCTTCTTCATTCAACCGTTTCTACCAGCAGCAGCCATGGTTAAGGTTTGTTCAAACTCCCAAGCTCGATTGTAAGTGCTCTCTAGCCCTGTTTTTAAAATTCTTTACATTTTTGAAATCCCGGTAACTTGATTAAGCTTATTCTAGCAATAATTTAACCTAGGGTTTATATTTGGAAAAATACCCATAGGTGAAATGTGTTTATTTTGATGTTTCATGGTAGAATGTGATGCTTCAAATTGTGTTAAACAACTTTTACTAAGCGATTTTACGTGAAAACGAGTAAAATGACACAATCGATAAAAATACCTAATGTTCATAAGTACATGTTAGAGTGTGAATTTGAGGTTGCTATAGAAGGGAAAAATGATCAGCATGTCATAAAATATAAGGAAATAGGATGAAGTTTAATTTACGAGCCTAGGGGTAAAAATGTAATTTTGACAAAGTTTAGGGGCAAAATTGTAATTTTGAAAAAATATGATTTTGGGTTAATTTGAATAATGTGAGGCCTAATTAGGCTATATTTGAAATGATAGAGCAAGGAAAAATCGAAATTCGGGCTAAAATCAGAAAATATCAAGACAAAATGGTAAAAATGACCATTTTCGCATACAAGGTAAGTTCATATGATTTTTAATAATGCAATATGTAATTTAATGTTATTACCTTCATATTAAATGAGATGTAAGTTCAGGTGTAAATGTAGTAACATAATTGTCATTTTAAGTAATTTAATGTTATTTATATGATATGATGATTATTATCATGAAATATTATGTTTTGTGGATTATTATTTAGTAATATGCAAATTATGTGAGCTACTTGATAAATATGAAATGCTATCAAGTATTGGTTCCGACATTCCGTGGAAGACGGCAAAGATGTGTGATTGAGGAAAATCCCGTTTGAACCTTAGGAATAGATTAGGATACAAGTGACATGTCACTAGGATATTTGAGTTTCGAACTCGTTGAGTTGAGTCTGAGTTCGTGAGATGTAACTAGGCATCTGAACTCGTTTAGTTGAGTCCAAGTTCACTTATGGATGCGCACACCCGAGCTCGTTGAGTTGAGTCCGAGTTCACTTATGGGTGGGTTACATGGTAGCTTGGCTACACATATATTCCACAGGCTATTGAGTTTGTCTAGTTGTGGGCATGGCACTTATGTGCATGCATTTCGTGTATCTGATTATATTCCGAGTGTTCAACAGGTATGTACACTAAACTTATTTGTGATGCCAATGAGATAAACCATTGGTGAGTATGTCTTTGAGTTATGTTACAAGTTGTACAGGTATGTACGCTAAACTTATTTGTGATGCCTTGACATGTGATGATCTATGATGTATATAGTATTTGGTGAATATTATGAAAATGACATGATTTAGGATAAGTCCTTGATACTTGATGACATTGAGATTATGGATTTATGCTTTTGAAGCATAATTATGTGTTCTTACCATT
Organism: Gossypium hirsutum; assembly: GCF_007990345.1. NCBI lineage: Eukaryota > Viridiplantae > Streptophyta > Magnoliopsida > Malvales > Malvaceae > Gossypium > Gossypium hirsutum. The sequence goes on from NC_053424.1 coordinate 53,832,145, forward strand.
ATGAATGAAATGATATTGTATGGATTTGGTGAATAATAGTAATGAATGAGTAAATTTAGCCTTGGCAGTTTTGGGTTACTATAGTGGTGCAACTTTGGAAATTCACCATAAATTGTGTAAATTGAATTATGGGCTGAATAAAATATGAGTTAAAGCCCAATGAGTCTAGTTTCACATAAAAGAAACGATATATGCAATCGAAATTTATATTATGAGATATTTAAATTTTTGTGAGACAGATTCTGAATGACTTCGTGATTCCCTATTTTGATTTGAGAAAATCATTAAAAATTGTATAAAAATAATTATGGGTTGTAATTTATATTATTAAAACCCTTAATGAGTGTATTCTCTAGAAAGATAGATAAGAGCATTATCCGAATTCTGTACTATGAGAAAAATAATTTTTAGTGAAGAGAGGTCAGAACTGTTGTACAGCAAAACAGGGGAAACTTTAATGAATAAACTGTAGTAATTTGCTAAACCAAAAATTCTGGAAATTTTATGGGAGAAATTTATATGAGTCTAGTTTCAAGGAAAATTAACAAAACTTAATTTGGAGTCTCGTAGCTCCAGATATAAATGAATTAGTAACTGTAACTTGGTAAAACAGCTTAACCTGAACAAGAGTAAATTGTACAATTATGATGTTTTACCTTAAAAAAAAACATATGGGTAATTGCTTATTAACTTCATATGGACTTACTAAGCGTAAAGCTTACCCCTCCTCTCTACTTCTTCAGTTTTGGCAGGTTGACTCGTGGTTGGAGATCGTCGGAGGCAAAATCACACTATCAAGCTATCATTTTTGGGAGAATTAATTCAAATATTAGAAATATCAAGTGAGTGGCATGTATAGGAAGTTGGTTTGTGATATGTATTATTATTATGACTTTGACCATACGTATCGGTCTACATTGAGTTATCATATATGATCATGAGATGTGGTCCTTATCCATTATGGTTTGTAAGTTTAATTAATCATGTCATGTCCTATGTTTTGATGTGATGATATAGTTAGCTTTGTTTGTTATGCATGATTGGTAATACATCAGGTAAGTTCAACGCAGGCCTGTGGATCATGAATTAAATGGAAATGAGTAATGTTTCCTTGAATATGGATGTTTAATGGACAAATTGGTAACTACATTATGATGGTATAAAATGAGAATAAGATTTAGCATGTCTAGTTCTAGTTAATGTAAGAATGTATATTATATAGAGGATGGTAAGCAAATATATTTAAAGTGAATGACATGCTATTGCATGATTATGGATGTGTAAATGCTCATTTATGCCACATTATATATCTTTAAATATGAGTCTATGCATGTGTTCAAAAAGTTTTGAATTAAATGAAATTTTATGGCCCGATTTTCGTTTATGTGTATGGTTAAGTCTGGTAATGCCTCGTACCCTGTTCCAGCCTTGGATACGGGTAAGGGATGTTATAATGAGAATGTTTAATTGAATTTGTCTTTATAATATGATGCATTTATAATGTAATTAGACCATTATAAGGGTTAGTGGAATTCATGGCTTGGCAAATTGGTAAATAGAATAAGTTTTAAAGGTTGGTTAGGTAAATTGAATAATAATAGATTAAATAAAAAAACAAATACAAAAGTATGACCATATTGCTTCATTATTACCGAATATGCAAAGAAAGAATAGGAGAAAAGAGTTTTAAGGGTTCGACACATTTGGGGCTTGATTTAGGTAAGTTTTAAGCTCGGTTTTCAATATTTTTTTATGTTTTTGAGATCGTTGCTTCGTGTTTTACAAAACCCATGCTTAAATTTTAGAATTTGATTATGATTTCATGAGATGCCATTGTTGATTTTGTGAGCTTTGTGATGATAAATGGTGAAACATGAAAGCTTGATGATAGATAAATATATTTTGTATTAGGATTTTTGATGAATTTGAATATTTTGGGCTAATTTGTGAAAATGAGAAATTGAGAGACTAAAATGTGAAATAAATTGTATATATGAGCTTATAAGGACTAGAGGAAAATTCGGCCAAACATGAGTGTTGTCAAATTTTGAATATTTTGTGTTTTGTGAAATAGGGACTAAATTGTGAAAAATGTGAAATATCAGGGGCAAAAGTGTAATTAGCCCATTTATGTGTTTTTAGATGAATTTGATTAAGTATATGATTAAATAAGTTGAATTTGCATTGAATTAGATCAAGAAATGAGAAAATCGGATTTGGATCGGGGAAAGTCGAAAATTATCGACTAGTCATTCCGGTCCGTTCGTATCCGTATGAGGTAAGTTCATAAGTAATTAAATGTTATTAAATTGAAATGTATGTGCATTATATATATGATGAATTAAGTTGTAAAAGAATATAAATGTGAAGTTGAAGCATGTAAAATATGAACTGAATTTGAGGCACTAAGTGTGCGATAAATGAAATAGCTACGGCTATTAAAATGGCACTAAGTGTGCGAGATTATAACAGCATTGGCTGAGTAAATGGCACTATGTGTACGATACCGATATGAGTTCGGTTTAATTTAATGGCACTAAGTGTGCGATATAATTATAACTTCGGCTAATAAATTGGCACTAAGTGTGCGAGTTCGTTGAATGTTCATTGATGATCGAATGAATGGGTGCTTCGAGCATTAATGTGGTAAAGGTGATAGGTAAGAACGTAATGGTACAGGTATGTACGAAATCTATGTGATTGATGATGTTAAATATGTAGTAGATGAAAAACTATGCAATGAAAGCGAATAAGATTATGATTAGTAAATATATGATCTATGTGAAAACGAGATGTGGATACTAGTAAGTTATCTATGATCAAATGAATTATATGAGAAAGGTAGATTTGTAAATGTGATTTGTCATATATGATTCAGGTACATGGGATGTATATATGAAATTCTGATATGAAATGTGAGCATGATTCAAATGATGATATGTGAAATATATGAAAAAGAACGATGTATTATAAATATTCTTGTTATATAAAATTGTGGTCCTATGTTTTGGACACGAGAATTATGAAAAAAATGGAATATGGTTATTCGGGTTTTGAAATGCATAAAAAGGAATTTACATATTTTAATGCTTGAAATGAAATAAATGACTATGTTTTGGTTGGTTATGTAACGAAATTACATAATGTGGCGATGTTGGATTATATAGAAAAGTGATTGAATATGTGTATGAAGTTAACTAAATTTTGACTTAATCAAGTTGAACTATATGCATGATTTTGTGAAGATTTAATTGCTTATAACTTACTAAGCTCTCGAAGCTTACTCTGTGTGTTTCCTTTGTTTATAGAGTTTCAGAGACTTGCTCAGGTTGGAAGTCATCACACTATCCGATTATCATTTCGATAAATAAAAACTTTGATTTTGTGGTTAAGTGGCATGTATAGGCTAGATTTATGTCAATATGAATGTAATGTATATATAGCCATGTGATATGGCTTGGTTTTGGTTGTGATTGTATATATGTTTTTGATATGATTTGGTATGTGCACTAAGCATAGTTTTGGTGCTTGTAGGTTTGGCCTAATTGGGTGCTTGTAGGTTTAACCCAATTGGGGTGGCAAATTGGCTATTCAAATGGCCTATTTTTGTCCACACGGGAAAAGACACGGGCGTGTGTCTCAGCCGTGTCGACACACGACCACGTTACATGGCCGTGTGTCCCCTAGGGTACCTTACGAATTAAAGTCAGTATACCCTCCAGTTTTGGCACGGCCAAGCACACGGCCTGTTCACACGGGCGTGTGACCTATGAACCTTGGAAAAATGTTAAGCTTTCAAAACTTTTTTATATGTGTTCGGTTTAGTCTCGACCCCTTTCTAATACATGTTTAAGGTCTCAATGAACTATACATGGAACTCTATATTGATGTTTGATCTACGATGCTTTGATGTTTATGAAATGATTGTGAATGTTCAGTATTGTCTGGTAACACTTCATAATTCAATTTCGACGACAAATACGGGTTAGGGGTGTTACATTTAGTGGTATCAGAGCTATGGTTTAGTCGGTTCTAGGACTACCATAGCGTATGTGAGTCTAGCTGTACATGCGATAGTTAACCTGTGATTGTGTGACATCTCCCGGCTCTAACGAAATTGTTTTGTAAGACAAAGATGGTCTCCAATTGAGCTATTTACAGTAATGTTAAAAAAATGATATTGAGATGATTGGGATGTGCTTATGATGTGTCGAAATTGGAAAGGTATGAATAGAAGTTCATGATATGTAGGTGCTAATGTAAGAAATGTGATAATCATGAGTTGAGGACTGTGGAAAAGAGGAATGAAATGAAAAATGATATAATCAAAAGTCCATCCATGTTTGATTGACGTTCATATGATGCTATGTGCCCAACATATTTGATTTCGTGAATATGACAAGAAAATTTACATCATAGACGGAATGTGTGCTTATGTATACTTCTTGAATGATGTCTAATCAGTATGTTAATATGGTTGACTCTTATGTTTAAATTGCTAAATTGAAGATATCATAATGTTATGTTTTATGGCTTTGTTATGGAATCATAAATATCATGATAGAATGAGAATTAAATTGAAAGATCAAATTGAGTGGAACGCAGGAAATGGGTACGATCGTTTGATGATGAATTGACGGATAAGACCATGGTTGGACCATGGCAGTACATGTGAGATCCTATGTAAGACCATGTCTGGGACATGGCATTGGCATCGAGATGAGATCTCGTATAAGACCATGTTTGGGACATGGCATCGGCGTTGATATGTGTGCTAGTGTAAAACCATGTCTGGGACATGGCATCAGCCTCGATGTGTGAGCTAGTGTAAGACCATGTCTAGGACATGGCATCGGCCTCAACGTGTGAGCTAGTGTAAGACCATGTCTGGGACATGGAATCGACATTGATATGTGATTTCGTGTAAGACCATGTCTGGGACATGGCATCATTATGAGACATCGTGTAAGACCATAGCTGGGCTATTGGCATCGATATGTGATCCCATGTAAGACCATATTTGGGATATGGCATTGGCATCTTATTATGTGTATGAGACTTTATGTAAGACCATAGTTAGACTATGGCATCAAGTAAACGATGTACTCAGACCCGTAAGATGCTCTCTAATTTGAAAAATTTTGGAAAGTAAAATTGAAGTTAAATGTTGAAATTTAATTAGATACTGATATTGGGCTCGAGTAAGTAAACTTTATTGTTTGAAATTGTGGATGACAGAAACATTTGTTAAATAAGTCAGTATGTTAAATTGCTTGGAGTGAACTATGTGATTGTGATGATATTATACTGATGATGAATGATGAGTCATATGTATGTATTTATGAGAGTCAAGTTAGAGGCTTTACAACTCCCCTTTACTCTTGTTGCTTTTGTGACGAAACTTACGAAAATTTTGTTGAATAAGTTCACAAGTGTGAGACTAAAGAGTTCAATGGTGAGATAATTAGTAATGCAAACAAAGTAGAGTACAGGGTAACAAATGAGCTCAGTTTTAGAAGAAATATCAAATTGTTTTAAAGATTATACAGATTATGTAATGTCATGGTTAAAGAAGAAAATTAGTCTCAGCTATTTGACTCAAATGGGTATGAAGTCTCAAGATATGGTTGCTGAGATTCTTTCTGAAATGGTTTTCATTAGTAAGTGGTATAATACAGAGTTCATGATAACAGAATTAGTCAAAGAATGATTATCGAGTTGTAAAGATGCATGTGTGTAACAGTTGTAGTTGAATAAATTATGAATATCTCTTTTAAGTATTCTATATATATATTCATTCATCCTTTGGGGCTCATGTGAATGTCTGTTTTCTGAAGAAAATATCATTTTATGAGTATAAGGGCTAAATTTGTATGTTAGATGAAAGCACCATCAGTCTGTTTGAATTATAATCGACATTTTCTTATTTCTCTGAGACTCCATTCTATTATGTTGGGGTAAAGATGAGGGTAAAAAAAATTATGTGAGGTTGTTCTTCTATCTCTTTTGGATGTTGATATGACTTATGTGTATATATGGAAAGCATGATATCCCTGTTACAATGGAATTCCAGAGCGTGTAAATAGCAGCTTCCTTCTGGTTTTCTCTGGGAAATTACCCTGATCTTTATAATTATTTCCGTATGAGTTATGTTCTTGGATTTTTGCTATGACATCGTATTTGGGTTTTCTTATCTTCTTTATTGTGTGGATAGTTTGACATGATTCATCTTTGAAGTGTATTCTTTGATCTGTGGTGAATATGTTTATTATGTAGTATTGTTGGATTCAATAATAAGAATGTGGATTTGGTAACTGAATTTCTCTGATTCTTGTGTAAGGAATAGTCATTAGCGAAGGTATGTATATTAGAAGATCGAGCTTGAATTGCATAGTGGTTTTATTTTCCCGAATGAGTATGACTAAGGTCAGTAAGTTAATCAGAATATCTTTGTTTCTCTGAGCTATTATGTTGCAAGATCTTTGCTTTGCATGTTAAGAGAAAGTTGAAAGATTGTCTGTTTGAGTTGCTTTATCAGCATGAAAAGAAGGGTATTTTGATAAGTAATTATCCAAAAGTTGAGATCAACACAGTTGTTTTGTCAAAATGAACTGGTCAATTGAAGTATGAATTGAGTTACGTGTATTTAAAGATCCTTAGGTATGGTAATGAATTTTGTGCATTCACGAGTATGTAGACGGATAGTCCGGATGAAAAGAATTATATTCTAGAAAGTATGATTCAGAGATATGCTTATTGGATTGTTCTAATTGAGTGATGTTATTATGAGTTAAGCTGTTCTGATTAATAAAGCTATCACATTTGTAAAAGCTGGAATTGTCTATGGCATTTTACCAAGGTTGAAAATGATTGAGAGTATTACTAACCGAAGCTTTAGTGCTGAGTTTAGTTTGAATTGAGTAAAGAATTTATGAATTTCATTGATGTACTATTGAATAGACTGGAATAAGCTTTAATACGAGAATGTAAAGAAACAATTTGTACTTTCAGACAGCTAAAGTCACAATAAAAGAGAACTGTTCGATTATCGATTTAAAGATAGTCACTTTTATGTCTGTGGTGTGAATTTGATGATATCATGTGTTTGACAGAAAATGTCATATGCTTCTTGAATCGTAATGGGTTAAATTATCTAATGTTACCGACAAAGATTTGAAATTAAGACAATGTCAATGACTTGAGATATAGAAAGATTCCAAGTGGTTACTTATTAATCTCTAAGAGAGCAGATATAGTTACAGATACGGAAATGGAAAGATCTTTACTTATTTTGTGTGAGTGGTTACTCAAGTGATCTTATTTGATGATGGTTTGATGTTAGCTATATAAAAAAAGAAGAAGCTAAATTGATGTTTTCTTTGCTAGTTTGAAAAGCTTAAAAAGGTGTTAGTGAATTGCAAGCTAAACAGGCACAGTGTGAACCGACTTTCGATTCCGAATTTCAGAAGTTTTTGTATAAGGCTCTGTATTAGCTTGTCTATTATCCGAGAGTAATAGAATGTATAGTTATATGATGTAAATGTTCTGGTGTATGGATATGAAACCCGATATTTATGATTCTAGGTTCAGATGTTGATTGTCAACAGGTTAAATCCGAAGATCAAATGTATTTAGGTCTAATACAGTCAGTGATGGTACGGGTGTGATAAAGAGATAGAGTCATTATAGACTTCGTATTAAGGTTGTTATTATCACTATAAAGGAGATGTTATTCGTATTGTGGTTAATTGTTTGACCAAAAATCCGCATAATTGTTTCAGTATATACAGAGTTCCTATTTGACAGATCAACTGAGCTATACGTTCTGAGTGAGTAATCCAAAAATCCGGCAGTGCATGTTAAAGTTCTAAGGATTTGGGAAAAAGATATGTGAGGCTAAAATCGATTTGTGACCCTGAGAAATTAGCGAAAGTGATTCACGACTTGGAAGCAACTTCTTCTGGTAAGATTTTCGAGGACGAAAATCCCTAAAGAGGGAGAGTTGTAACAGCCCGTTTTTGGGGTTAATAGAAAAAGTGGTTTCGGGACCATAATCCAATTTAAAATATTTATTTTATTATTTTAATAAAGTCTACGGTATGATATTAGAGATGTGTGAAAGTTTCGTAAAGAAATTTTACCGTTTGAGTGGTTAATTCAGTAAAAAGGGCTCAATCGCATAAAAAGAAAAAGTTGATAGTTAAATGTGAGAATGCTTAATTGAATTTGTCTTTATAATATGATGCATTTATAATGTAATTAGACCATTATAAGGGTTAGTGGAATTCATGGCTTGGCAAATTGGTAAATAGAATAAGTTTTAAAGGTTGGTTAGGTAAATTGAATAATGATAAATTAAATAAATAAAACAAATACAAAAGTATGGCCATATTGCTTCATTATTGCCGAATATGCAAAGAAATAATAGGCGAAAAGAGTTTTAAGGGTTTGGCACATTCGGGGCTTGATTTAAGTAAGTTTTAAGCTCGATTTTCGATAATTTTTATGTTTTCGAGATCGTTGCTTCGTGTTTTACAAAAACCATGCTTAAATTTTAGAATTTGATGATGATTTCATGATATGCCATTGTTGATTTTGTGAGCTTTGTGATGATAAATGGTGAAATATGAAAGCTTGATGATAGATAAATATATTTTGTATTCGGATTTTTGATGAATTTGAATATTTTGGGCTAATTTGTGAAAATGAGAAATTGAGGGACTAAAATGTGAAATATATATGAGCTTATAAAGACTAGAGGAAAATTCGGCCAAGCATGAGTGTGGTCAAATTTTGAATTTTTTTGTTTTGTGAAGTAGGGACTAAATTGTGAAAAATGTGAAATGTCAGGGGCAAAAGTGCGATTAGCCCATTTATGTGTTTTTAGATGAATTTGATTGAGTATATGATTAAATAGGTTGATTTCGCATTGAATTAGATCAAGAAATGAGAAAATCGGATTTAGATCGGGGAAAGTTAAAAATTATCGACTAGTCATTCCGGTCCGTTCGTATCCGTATGAGGTAAGTTCATAAGTAATTAAATGTTATTAAATTGAAATGTATGTACATTATATATATGATGAATTAAGTTGTAAAAGAATACAAATGTGAAGTTGAAGTATGTAAAATATGAACTGAATTTGAGACACTGAGTGTATGATAAATGAAATAGCTACGACTATTAAAATGGCACTGAGTGTGCGAGATTATAACATCATTGGCTGAGTAAATGGTACTATGTGTACGATACCGATATGAGTTTGGTTTAATGTGATGGCAATGTGATGGCACTAAGTGTGCGTTATAATTATAGATTCGACTAATAAATTGGCACTAAGTGTGCGAGTTCGTTGAATGTTCATTAATGATCGAATGAATGGGTGCTTCGAGCATTAATGTGATAAAGGTGATAGGTAAGAATGTAATGGTATAGGTATGTACGAAATCTATGTGATTGATGATGTTAAATATGTAGTAGATGAAAAACTATGCAATGAAAGCAAGTATGGTTATGATTAGTAAATATATTATCTATGTGAAAACGAGATGTGGATACTAGTAAGTTATCTATGATAAAATGAATTATATGAGAAAGGTAGATTTGTAAATGTGATTTGCCATATATGATTCAGGTACATGGGATGTATATATGAAATTCTGATATGAAATGTGAGCATGATTCAAATGATGATATGTGAAATATATGAAAAGGAATGATGTATTATAAATATGCTTGTTATATAAAATTGTGGTCCTACGTTTTGGACACGAGAATTATGGAAAAAATGGAATATGGTTATTCAGGTTTTGAAATGCATAAAAAAGAATTTATATATTTTTATGCATGAAATGAAATAAATGACTTTGTTTTGGTTGGTTATGTAACGAAATTACATAATGTGGCGATGTTGGATTATATAGAAAAATGATTGAATATGTGTATGAAGTTAACTAAATTTTGACTTAATCAAGTTGAACTATATGCATGATTTTGTGAAGATTTAATTACTTATAACTTACTAAGCTCTCGAAGCTTATTCTGTGTGTTTTTCCTTTGTTTATAGAGTTTTGGAGACCTGCTCGGGTTGGAAGTCACAGGAGATCTCATCACACTATACAGTTATTGTTTCGGTAAATAAAAGCTTTGAGTTTGTGGTTAAGTGGCATGTATAGGCTAGAGTTATGTCAATATGAATGTAATGTATATATAGCCATGAGATATGGCTTTGTTTTGGTTGTGATTGTATATATGTTTTTTATATGATTTGGTATGTGTACTAAGCATAGTTTTGGTGCTTGTAGGTTTGACCTAATTGGGGTGGCAAATTGGCTATTCAAATGACCTATTTTTGTCCACATAGGTAGAGACACGGGCGTGTGTCTCAGCCGTGTGCGACACATGGCCACGTTACACGACCGTGTGTCCCCTGGGTACCCTACAAATTAAAGTTAGTATACCCTCCAATTTTGGCACGGCCAAGCACACGGCCTGTTCACACGGGCGTGTGACCTCTAAACCTTGGAAAAATGTTAAGCTTTCGAAAAAATTTTATACGTGCTCGGTTCAGTCCCGACCCCTTTCTAACACATGTTTAAGGTCTCAATAACCTATACATAGGACTCCATATTGATGTTTCATCTATGATCTTTTGATGTTTACGAAATGATTGTGAATGTTCAGTATTGTCCGGTAACGCCTCATAATTCGATTTCGGCGACGGATACGGGTTAAGGGTGTTACGTATCTCATGATTATATAAAATGTACTAATATAAGCCAACATCTTGGCCAAATCATAAGAGCACATATCAATAACTAAGTCCCTATACATGCCACTCACTTGAAGACATTTAAGATTCATCAATACCCCGATAGTGATGGCTTGATAGTGTGATGTTGCCTTAGACGATCTCCAATCCCGAGCTAACCTGACAACACTAAAATAAGTAGAAAGGAGAAGGGTAAGCTATATATCTTAGTAAGATCGTCTCAAGGTAATACAACCCTATTTGTACTTTTATTTATGCTCAGGTCAAGCTGTTTTCTCGAGTCATAGTCACTAAATTATTTATATCTGGAGTTACAAAACTCAAAATTCAGATCCACTAATTTTCTCTGAAACTACACTCACATATATTCTTACCATAAAATTTTCAAAATTTTTAATCTAGCCAATAAGTATAGTTTATTCTTCAAAGTTACCCCTATTCTGCTGTTTAACAGCTTCAACCTTTCTTTACTAAAATTCATTTATCTCTTAGTATGGGATTTGGATGGTGTTCCCGTCTATTACTCTTGAAAATAGACTCAGTAAGGATTTTTTCATATAAATTATAACAATAATTATCCTTGTAAAAATTTTAGTGATTTTACAAATTCAAGACAGGGGATTTCAAAATCGTTCTGACTCTGTCTCACACAAATTAAATAATATGAAATTCTTTTGCTTACACCATTACCTTCATACGAAGCTACACTAGATAATTTTTAATTCTATATTTTATTCAATTTCTAGCTCACTTTCCACTATTTTTGGTGTATTTTTAAATATGGACTACTGTTGCTGTCCAAAATTATTTTAATGCAATATGATGATAACTATCATAAGTTCATTTTCAACTAATCATGAACTAACCATTTCGTGGATTCCATGTTCAATTACCAAAACACATAATACGTAACCATAAAGATTATTCATCATTCAAGCCTTTTTGCATACTTATCATATGATTATATATATACATGTACATAAACTTTCTCACCATAAGTCATTCTTCATCAAGGCATTGCTCATGAGTTTAGCGTACATACCTGTACTCACTCGTAGTATATCACATAACCATACCTTCTTTAGCATGCCCTCCTTGGGTCTTTTATCACATTATCCATTGCATTATCCGTTAAACACTCGAAATACTATTGGATACACGGGAATTTTGCACCTAAATGCCATGTAAGAAGCCAGAGCTACCTCATACTATGTAACGCTCGCATTTTGAGCTACTCACAGGCCTATTCATCAGTTAGTACCCGGACCCCATAGCACTATCATGTAACACCCGCTCATTGAGCTACTCACGAGTCTGTACACAAAGTCAACACCCAGACCCATATAACGTTGACATGAAATGCTCGCTCAACGAGTTACTCATGGGTTTGGTCACGAAGTCAGTACCCGGACCCACATTACATATAACATTTTTCTCATGAACTCAGACACAACTCATGACTTTAGACCACATAGTTCCTCATGATATACCTTTTGTATCCAATACTATTCCTGAGGTTCAACGAGATTTCATATCTAACCAGATGTCGTCGTACTTGCTGATAATGTAGGTTACTCTTATATCACATTATTTATACTTTCGTGGTAACAAGTAAGATTATGATACATTATAACAATAAAACATTTAAACATATATATAACCTATTTCCTATATCACTTCTCATATATCATCGTTTTCTTGCATTTCATGTAACATTCTTCCATGTCATATTTCCACTCATGTACACCATTCCATCAACTTTTTCAATTTATTCAATCATACAATTTATTCAATAATAGTAAAGAATTACAATTCAAACATAACAATTCATTATTATTATCATACGAACTTACTTCGAATCTGAGCACAGCTAATTATTTTATTTTAGTCCATAATCTCGTACTTTCCCAATTTAAGCCCGAATCTCGATTTTCTTAATCTAAAATAATAAAATCCACTACTTTAATCATCATATTAACCAATACATTCCATAATTTATACTTTGTCCAAATGACCATTTTGCCCATAAACTTTCACAAAATTACGATTTTACCCTTAGGCTCGTAAATCGATTTTCATCGAATTTTCTCACTAACCAAGCCTAGTCAAATTCTTTTTATACTAGAAGTAGCTCACAATTCCAATTATTTCACAAATTTACAACCTATTTTATAAACTTCACAAAATGGTCCTTTTAGGTGTTTTCATGAAATTCCTTTCACAAAAGTTGTTTATTGCACAACCAAGACTGATTTTCTTCCATAAAAATTTAGCAAACAACATAAATGCTCTCAAGGAAAAGCCCTAGACTTTCAACCATTTTGCAAAATAATCCCCCCATCAGCTAAATTAAGCTACAAGGGTTCAAAAAATACAAAAATCAACAAAAATAACCACAAATTTTGCTTACAAGCAAAGGATTTAAGTTGCTGAAAATTTGAGCTTCAAAACCCCCACGTTTGCTGCCATTTTCAGAGGTTGAAGAAGAAGAAATGAAAAAGTTGACAACCTTTTTCCATATTTTATTTTATTACCAAAAAATTCACCTAATGCCACCAACCTTTGACTTTTCAAATTTTTTATCCCTATGGCCGGCCATCACTCTCCAAAAGGGCCAATTTGCACTTTAAAGACCTCCAATTTTGTTCCCTAGCTATTTAACATATTTGGGTAGTAAAACAAAACTTTTTTCCTTTATGCGATTTAGTCCTTTTTCGCAATTAAGCTCACAAATGCTAAAATTAATTCACCAAAATTTTTATGCACTCATATAATCATGCTATAACACATAAAATAATATTAAAATAATTTATTAACCTGAGATTTGTGGTTTCGAAACCACTGTTTTGACTAGGCCCAAAATCTGGCTGTTACAACTCTCCCCCTCTTTAGGGATTTTCGTCCCCAAAAATCTTACTAGAAGAGTGGTTTGGTTTTCACATAAACTCTGCTATCTCATAATCATTGCTAAAGAACTTTTACTCAGGCTATGCTTAACTCTTAGCTCTTTAATTTCTCACACTAAAGTCATGAGCAATTCTTCGCCATATGACACATCAACTGAATCTTGATCTCTATCCGCTTATAGAGGACTAGCATACTAGGAATCTGACATTCTCGAAGATACATGATTCCATTGATCCGGTAAGCTAAAATTCAATACATACTGAAATGGTTTGCAGATTTCATCAAACATTTAGCAACAAACCACAAAACATTTTCTCTTTCAAGATAAGAATAATTCTGATAACAATCCATGTATTCAAATACAAAGATCAGAAATGTCGAGTTCCAAACTCGAGCACCAATACATCACTCCAGTGAGTTTTCTTGCAAACCTTCTGTATTGACTCTGGATTTTCTACCCAAGCACTTGCAACCACATTTTTCTTTACTCAAAGATCATACAATAACTAACTCAAGTCATCTACACTATCTCAAACTCAGATCCGGCTACAACATCGGATACTTTGAGCTATCACATTGCCTTTTTGTCTTATAAGACCTCGTAAACCATCCGACTACATATCACTAGAAACCCAAAAGTCTCTGCCCAATGCAGGCTGAACTAATTCAAAGGCTTCGATTAACAATGTTCTCATCCATTCAAAGCTTTACTAATATGCAATAGACCGTTTAACTTTCACAAGGCGATAACTTTATCATTCATAACAACTTTAAATCTACCAATTGAAATTCCCATTTTCACCGCTTATGTCCTTGCCGGTGTCAAAATTTTCACGAAGATTTAGAGAAATTCAGATATCAGAATCACCATGTTACTATAATCAACTAGGAGAATGATCATAATTAACATAGTCATCATAGGCGAAAGAACACATTTTAGATATGAGCCACAATCGACAATTTACAGAATAGAGGTGACATGAAAACCAAGACAAAGAAGCCCAAGACAAGGAAATCCTAGATAAAGAAATCCAAGATACGGAAATCCAAGATACAATATTATAATGAAAGACCCAGAACAACACTCATAAGAAAAATATGAAGGATCTTGATAATTCATCAGAGAAAAAAAGTCCAGAAGAATACATCTATCCAACCCACTAGAATTAAATGCAACAAAGATAATATACCTTCCCACATATGTATCGAATAGAACACCAATTAGAAGAAACATAATTATAACATTATGTGTATTTTCTCATAAAGTCCCAATAGATGAAATGTACTAGAATGCCTGAGAGAAATAGAGCAATACAGGTTATATACCAATCTGACTATCAATACCTTCATCTATACATCATGATTAGAAAATATTCTCATAGAACAAGGATTTTATCAGAAGAGCAATAGCCATAGGAATAATCCCAATAACAATTAAACTTATAGAATACCTCAGAAGAAGCTGCCGAAATTTGTTCAGCCATAACTGTTACACTCAGATATCTTACCCTTCAACTATTATTCTCTCAACTATTTCTGTCATCACAAATCTCGTATTATTCCTTTCACTGAAGAAAATAAGTTCAGAAGGGATTCTGATTACTACATTCTTTCAACATCGTGCCTGAATAAGTCGATTTACCAAAGTTAAGTTCTTCTCTCATTGTGATGTTTCGTAAACTGAATAATCTTTAAATTAATCTGATACCTTTCTAGTTTTGTCTTTACTTATCAACTTATTTACAAATTCCGACCATATTTATAATCATTCTACATTTGAACTCTTTGGTTTCACACTTGCACGCTTATCCCACTGATCTCTTAAAATCCTTTATAAACACCACTCTGGTAAGGGGGTGGGGTTGTAAGGTCCCTAACTCGTCCCTTATACGCATATGCATATAACACTATTTCATCATCATAGCAACAATTTCACAAGCATACCATTCATTTCAGGAAAAATTATCATTCATATTTGTATTTCACAATTTTTCGATTGTCTTATTCACTCAAGTTCACTTATGCACACATTCTATGAATTCTGGATAACTTTTCTCATCACGTTCACTAAATTTAACATATCAAGCACATAATATCATATGAGAGTCACCAAACATGGATGAATACATTACAATCGAAACTTCAACCTCACACATCATCATATGCATGTCATTACACTCATATAAATCTATCCAAACAATTTAACACATTCACTCAAGCTATACGGGCTTGCCAATCATAATCATTCAATTAATTATACATGAACATTTGTTCTACCTGTATTTCGAGTAAGTTTTCTAAACACATGCATTCACTCGAACAAATCAATCATATACACTATGGGATTGTCAATCAATCACAGATAAGTTCATTATGCCATGTACACATTCTATTTCATGTTTCTCATATCACAAATATGTATATATACATTTCATGAATTCTTATTCATACCTTTCCGAGTTTCAACTCATCATAATTGCACTTTATTTGAATATCTTAATATCTTTATCTAGGTGATTGGGTGTAGCTCCGTTGGAGAGTACCTTGTCTACACAAGATGGTTCTCATTCACGTCGGGAGACATCACACTATCACAGATTGGTGGCATGTATAGCTAGACTCTCATGCATGCCAGGTTAGTTTGAGAATCGACTAAACCATAGCTTTGATACCACTAAATGTAACACACTTTATCGTATCCGATGCTGAGACAGGGTTCGAGGTGTTATTAAACTTAAACATACACAATTTCGTAAAATTGGGCCATAAAATTTCATTTAAATTAAAAACATTCAATCACATGCATAATATCCCTTACACGAGCTACCGAGGCTTTAAACATGCATTAAAGGCAATCTGGGACTAAACCAAGAACTTTGGAAAGTTTTGGGAAAACTTAGAAAAATTTTCAAGAAACAGGGTCACACGTTTGTGTGGACACAGGGAGACGCCCGTGTGTCTTCAACACGCCCATATCCTTAGGTCCTGTAACTCTCTGTTTATGACGTCAGCAAAACGAATTGAACCACACGGCCAGGCCACACGCCCGTGTGCTAGGCCGTGTCCTCCACACGGCTAAGACACATGGTCGTGTCTCTGCCCATATGGCTAGCACTTAGGCTATTTTCCAAGCATTTTTGTTACCATTAATACCTTACATACTTAAATATATTATAGACACATATAATGTAGCATCAAGTAAATGATTAAACATCCTCCATTAAGACTCAATTGTAATATTCATATGTCATCATACATGTGTTTTGCTTACTCATTTTATACCAAGTCTAAACACATCAATTCACAATCAATTGAACATGTCATTTTGATTATCACTTATACACTTATACCATGCTTGTTTAAGTCATTCCACACCAATTTCATGTTCAAGAATTATTGACTTATTGCCATATCACACTTTTATTCTCTGATTATAACCACTTTGTTTGGTCATAATACATTCATCAAACACACATACCGTAATACTAACCATTCATATCAAACAAATATAATCACATGACCACATCACAAGGCATTAATACTTAGCTCAGATAAATAGGCTTACAAGCCATGACCATCATAAGCCACATCTCATGGTTATATAAAATGTACTAATATAAGCTAACATCTTGGCCAAATCATAAGTACACATATCAATAACTAAGTCCCTATACATGCCACTCACTTGAAGACATTTAAGATACATCAATACCCCGAAAACGATGGCTTGATAGTGTGATGAGCTAACCTCTAAAAGAAATGGAAAGGATAGGGGTAAGCTTTATAGCTTAGTAAGACCGTATGCGAATAATAAGCAATTTATTAACTTGCTTCTCAAGGTAATACAACCCTATTTGTACTTTTATTTATGTTCAAGTCAAGCTGTTTTCTCAAGTCACAATCACTAAATTATTTATATCTGGAGTTACGGAATTCCAAATTAAGATCCACTAATTTTCCTTGAAAATAGACTTACATATCTTCTTACCACAAAATTTTTAGAATTTTTGGTCTAGCCAATAAGTAAGTTTATTCTTCAAAGTTATCCCTATTCTACTATTTGATAGCTTCGACCTTTCTTTACTAAAATTCATTTATCTCTTAGTACGGGATTCAGATAGTGTTCTCGTCTATTTTTCTTGAAATCAGGCTCAGTAAGGATCTTTTCATATAAATTCTAAACCATAATTATTATTGTACAATTTTTAGTGATTTTCCAAAGTCAAGATAGAGGATTTCAAAATCGTTCTACCTCTGTCACACACAAAATCAATTATTTCATAATATGAAATTCTTTTGCTTACACAGTTACCTTCATAAGAAAATAGATGCGATAAGCTGTAATTAAACATTTTATTCAATCTCTAACTCACTTTCTACTATTTTTTGTATATTTTCAAAGTCGAACTACTGCTGCTGTCTAAAACTATTTTAGTGCCACATGATGATAACTATCATAACTTCATTTTCAACTAATCATGAACTCACCATTTCGTGGATTCCATGTTCAATTACCAAAAGACATAATAACATAACCATAAAGATTATTCATCATTCAAGCCTTTTTGCATACTTATCATATGTTCATATATATACATATACATAATCTTTCTCACCATAAGTCATTCTTCATCAAGGCATTGCTCATGAGTTTAGCGTACATACCTGTACTCACTCATAGTATATCACATAACCATACCTTCTTTAACATGCCCTCCTTGGGTCTTTCATCACATTATCCATTGCATTATCCATTGAACACTCGAAATACTACTGGATACACGGGAATTTTGCACTTAAGTGCCATATAAACAACATTAAATTGCTCAAAATGACAATTATGTTACTACATTTACACATGAACTTACCTCGATACAAAATTATTAGCAATCGAGCCTATTCTTCGTAAACTTTATTTTTCCCTCGATCGCGACTTGAATCTCGTTTCTCTTGATCTATAATGCCAAATTAATCTTATTTAATACATACATTCATCAAAACAGTATTTAATACGAACTTTGGAAAAATTACATTTTTGCCCCTAAACTTTTGCATAATTACACTTTTTCCCCTAGGCTCGGGAATTAAACTTCATCCCTTATTCTTATGTTTTATGGCATGCTGATCATTTTTCCCTTTTATGACAACATCAAATTCTCACTCTAACATGTACTTATGACTATTTGGTATTTTTACCGATTAAGCCCTTTTACTCGTTTTCGCTTAAAACCGAGTAGCACAAGTTGTCTAACATAATTTAAAACCTCATATTATATCATAAAACACCAAAATACACAAATTTCACCTATGGGTATTTTTCCAAATATGAACCCTAGGTTGAATTATTGTTAGCATAAGTTAATTCGAGTTACTCAGATTTCAAAAACATAAAAATCATTAAAAACGGGGCATGAAATCACTTACTATGAAGCTTGAAAGTTGAAAAAACCCTAGCTATGGGGAGAGGTAAAAATTCGGCAGCAACAATATGGAGAAGATGATGACTTTGTGTTATTTTTCCCATTTTATTTCATTTAATATACAAATGACCAAAATGCCCTTACTACTAAACTTTCCAAAAATTCCATCCATGTCCAATTTTTGTCCATAGACTTAAAAATTCGTCAAATTTCTATTTAAGACCTCCTCATTAATATTCCAAAGCAATTTCATACTAAAAACTCCTAGAATGCAAGTTTTGCAAATTATTCGATTTAGTCCCTAATTTCAATTTAAGCACTTTAGGCATAGGATTTCATCATGAAATTTTCACACAATCATGCAATCATATCATAAACATCAAAATAATTATAAAATAATTATTTCTATCTCGGATTTGTGGTCACGAAACTACTATTCCGATTAGGCCCTAATTTGGGATATTACAAGTTAAGTCATACAACTTTTTATTTTATTCAATTTAGTCTCTATCTCAATATTCAATTTCAACCATAGCATTTCAACTCAATAACCATTAATAACTAACCTCAACATTATGTAATGAAAAATGTCATGAATATACAATATTTAGATTAGTCTCGAGTCATAGAGATATAAATCGAGAGCTTGCGTCACTAGTCGTTAGCTTTCACCTTACCTCTCCCTTTCGATGGTCTTTAATCATTCTTAACTACAAGTAATAATTCAAATTTAATATAATATTAAATTCCATCAAAATCATATTCAATTACAAAGTCATACATATTTTGTAATTTATTTAATTTAGTCCCTAAAGTTGGGACTAACTTAATTTTCAATTTAAAGCTTTGAATTGAAATCTGATTTCACAAATATCCATCAGGGACCTCGTATTCTTATTCCTACTATCAATTTTACATTTTATTCAATTTGGTCCCTAATATACAAAATTATCAATTAAGCTTTACAATTTAGTCATTTCCTTAAACTAAGCTTAATTTCTATCAATTTAACACCTAAAAATTTAAATTATCAGTAATAACAACTTTCAAACTTGAACAATTTTACAAATTGGTACATGAGCTAGCTAAATCAAGCTTCCATGACCTCAAATCTATAAAAATTACAAGAAAATGGCTTGATTGCACTAACCAATTTGTTGATTGAAAGCTTGAAAAACAATAACGGCGTCCATTCTTTAAGTTTAGGTGTTTAGGCCATTTGGAAAAGATGGAAAACCCTCTCTCCATCCACCAATTTTGTTTTTTATAGTTAGATTAAAATATAATTAGTTAAATAACTATGATTTATGTTAAATAAGTTAACATGTGTTTAATTAATTAGTTGTTAACTTAATATCCACTACTTCATAATTAAGCATGGTCTAATTGTTGTTTTCAACTTCTGGTTAATTGTAATTTAAGTTCTCAAGTTACTTTCTAATTAAAATTCTATAGTGATTAAACTTTACAATTTAGTCCCTAAGCCCTAATTAACCATAACTTTGACTAAATTGACTATAAAAACTTCAATTCACCTATATTTTAACTCCATAAATATCTTTATTTAATATTTAAAGACTCGATTTATGAAAACGAGGTCCTAAAATAGCTTTTTTTACATCATTGAAAATCGGGTCGTTGCTATTTTTTTACTTAGAACTATTTTGTCGCACCTCTTCTTTCCTTGGAAATGATAAATTTTTTAAATCTTATGTAAATATGTGATAACTACATGTTTTTGCTATATAATAATGAAAAAACTTAATATATTTTGTTGTGGATCTCTTGTGGTTGACTTTGTCAGCACAAGTCTAGCCACTTCTTTATAACTTAGTATCCTAACAAAACTATTGTTGTAAGGGGTATTTTAAGACACAAGAAAATAGAGGTTAATTGGAAAAGAAATTGTAAAGTGTCCTCTCACCATTCTTAAACACTAGCTCTTTCATCATTTGGCTTGTCATTCAAGAGTTCCTACCAAAAAAAAGTAGACTCCTTTTCTATGGATATCAAGATTCACTAGATTGCATGTTATGTAAAATAGAAATTGAAATAAGGTATGTTATGATACTTACTATTACCGACCCACAACCCAAATAGGTTCGGGTCAGATTTTACATGGTTCACGCATTGAGCTTGCATATTGAGCTCGCACATTGGGCTCGCGTATCAAACTCGCATAACGCTAAGTGTTATTGCAAATGGGACCATGTGATGTGGGTTCACACGTCATTACATAGGCGAACCCCCATCGTATAAACAAATGTTAAGTCTAGAGTATGATACATATGATAATTGGTACAGATTAAGACTGGGCGACCTCTAGTGTAAATAGAAAGGCTCACTTTAGAAGTGTAATGTCAATCAGCCTGCCAAAAAGGCCGGTCGGCAAGGAAAATGGAAGGTAGAATTTAACGATAAAGATGAAGAGTTGATTTGTGACGAAGAAGGAAATAATCCAATGGTTGTGTTAGCGACTATTGTAAGGTTCGAGGTGAAGAGAATATTGGTTGATAGTGGCAATGTTGTGAAGGTGTTAACTTGGAGGCTTACCAGAAAATAAGATTGAAGGAACAAGTTTTGAGAAGGGTGAGCCCATTGTATGGTTTTGTAAACCATCCTCTCAATGTAAAGGGGTGCATTACTTTACCCGTGACCTTGGGAGATAGTGAGCACACCATAACGAAATATGTTTGGTTTTTTATGGTAGATCATCCAATGGCTTATAATGCCATTTTTGGGTGTCCTAACATGATAATGGCTAAGATGATGATTGCAACTTTCTCCATGAAGATTAAAACAAGGATAAACTTTATGAAGTTTGATCAGTGAACAGCCAGACAATGTCACATGTTGTCAGTCAAGCAAACGTACAAACAAGTGCCGCAAAGACTATGCTTGCAGCATACAAGAATGACTGGTCAAGTTTTGGATTTCAAAAATTTGGATGTCAGAGGTGAGGAAAGAATTAGGAAGCTAGAAGCAGCAGAGGTTACAGAAACTTTATAGTTGTTCTATAATAATGAGGATAAGGTGGTAAAAAAATTTTGGTGTTGGCAGAAAAGGGAAAAGAGGATTTGATTCAGTGTTTAAAGGCGAACTCCAATGTTTTTGTGTGGTCAACTACAGACATACTCGAGATGGATCCTTAAGTAATTGTTCACAGGTTAAATGCATTTCTTGAGGTCAAATCAGTTAAATAAAAGAGAGGAAAGTTCACTCCGTAGGTCATAGAGGCAATAAGGTAAAAGGCAGGGAAATTGCTGTCAGTAAGATTTATCAGAGAAATAGCATACCTTGATTTGGTCTCAAATGTTGTGATGGTGAAGAAAGCTAATGAAAGTGAAGAATGTATATTGACTTCACCAACCTTAATAAAGCTTGCTTTAAGGATAATTTTTCTTTACCCTTGATTGATAGATTGGTGGATGTGTCCTCGGGGCATAAATTCATGAGTTTTATAGATGCATTTTCAGGTTACAACCAAGTATCCATAGCCACAGAAAATTAGGATAAGATAACCTTTGTTCCAAATAAAGGCGTATTTTGCTATTAGGTTATGCCCTTTGGTTTAAAGAAAGCGGGTGAGACTTACCAAAGGTTGGTTAACAATATTTTCAAAAAGAAAATCAGGCACAATGTCGAAGTTTATGTTGATGATATGTTGGTAAAGAGTTCTACCCTAAGGGGGCATGTTCAAGATTTGTCGAAGGCTTTCGCCATTCTGCGAGCTCACAACATGAAGTTGAACCCAGGGAACTGTGTCTTTAGAGTAAGAACGAGTAAATTTCTAGGCTTCATGGTCTTAAAGAGAGGGATAGAAGCAAACCCGGAGAAGATTCGAGCAATTTTAAATATGTCTCCCTTGAGTACTATTAAGGATATTCAACGCTTAATCGAAAGGATAGTGGCGCTTAACAGGTTCGTTTCCAAAATGGCAAACAAGTGTTTATTCTTTTACTTGGTCAAAGGAGTGCCAAGTTGCTTTTGAGAAGCCCAAGCTATATCTTTCCTCTCCACCACTCCTGGTGTCACCTCGTGTGGGATAAACTTTTTACCTTTATTTGGTAACCTCAAATAAGTAGTAACAGAGGTTTTGATTAGGGCAGAAGGAACTTGCCAATTCTCAGTGTATTATGTTAACAAAATGTTACAGAATGATGAACAATGGTATTCAAAAATAGAAAAAAAACTAATTTTTTCTATAATTGTGGCAGTTCGCAAGTTGTGTCCTTATTTTCAGGCTCATCCTGTAATTATCATGACAAACCAGCCTATCAAAGATATTCTATCTATAGTGGATATTTTAGGAAGAGTGACAATATGTGGAACTGAATTAGCTGAATTCAATATAGAGTATGCTCCAAGGACGACGATCAAGGGTTAGATCCTAGCTGATTTTATGGTAGAGTGTTGTTTTGATAAATCATCAAATCTCGCATATAACTTTTAATTTGAAATATTGTTATTCACATACTATTATTGGAATTGTACTTAATAGATACTTATTTTCTCGTACAATGTCTTATTATAAATACAAGTTAGCTCTAAAAAAAATTATTTTTTGTTCACCACACAAGATGTTATAGTTAGTTCATCACAGGGGGAACCGAATTCAATTACGAAGCCATAGTTTGGGTAGTTTATGTTGATGGCTCCACAAAAAGGATAGGATCAGAAGCAGGTGTTCTTCTAGTCAACCCCGAAAAAAATGAGTGGTTGTATGGACTATCTTTTGGCTTCCAAGCTTCCAACAATAGTGTGGAGTACGAGGCACTTATCTCAGGATTACAATAGTGGAGGAGTGAGAAAACTAGTT
This sequence comes from Gossypium hirsutum, assembly GCF_007990345.1. Lineage (NCBI taxonomy): Eukaryota > Viridiplantae > Streptophyta > Magnoliopsida > Malvales > Malvaceae > Gossypium > Gossypium hirsutum. Next base: position 53,856,062 of record NC_053424.1, read on the forward strand.
ATACATACAGATACTCAGCTCATAGCAAACCAGATGATTGGGGAGTATGAAGTGAAAGAACCAATCATGAAGAAATATTACTCCATAGTAGCTCAACTACTCACAAAGTTTGATAAAACACAAGTCAAGCAGCTTTCAAAGAAGGCAACCTTACCATATAAAGAGGATTGAGGAAAACACTCAACAAAGGTACCATATTTTTCCCCGCTACTATTACTTAAAGTTAATGATATAGAGATTCTCTCTTAATGACACTCAAGAATTTTGAAAATAATTATTCCCTAGGTTGTTCAGAACCTACAAGGAAAAAACTACTTGGTCAATATTATTGAGAATTTCGAAAATAATTACACCCTAAGTTGTTTCGAACCTACAAGGAAAAAACTACTTGGTCAATATTATTGAGATGGCGTTGAATGCATATGTTTATTTCCTTTGGTAAGAAAGAGATTGGAGAATCCATGAGGGTCGAGCTTGACAAATTCAGGAACTTAGCAAAGCTAATCAAAGGGATGAAACAACAATTAGCCTTTACATTTGAAAATTTTTCTCAACTTAATCCTTGAATTTTTTTTGGATCCATATTAGTCCCCAAACTTGATAACTATTTTTCCAATTTTAATCCCTTGTAATGATGTAATACTATAATATTGTGTCACATCATCACAAGGATCTAAATTAAGAAAAAAATGTCAAATTCAAAAGCTAAATGTTACCAATTCTTGGGCACACAATTTCTGCAAATCAAGACAACATTTTACTTTATAGATCATAGAGCTTATTATATGACTATAACTTGTAGGTTTTAGGTAAGGTTTTAGTGCATAGTTTGCTTCTGTTTGTAATAATAAGATTTTAATAACTTATAAAAAAAAATAAAAGATTTGAATGCAATTTAAAATTTTTAAATAAACATGAATAAATAGTAAAGTAAATAGAGATAAATTCATTCAAAGTTGATTAATTTGCTATTTTAATAAAAAAATTAGTTACTTTATTTAATCTTGGAATTACAAAGTAGGATTGATCTAGATCACCTAGTCAACTTTGAGTTGAAGATCATTTATGTTCGAATACTTCTGAATTTGAATTATTCAAATTTAAAGTTGAAGCTTTTCAAGTTGGATCGTAAATTTGGATCATCTAAAGTTATAATCATATTATTTCAGATTCATGTAATTTCAATTTTAAATTATCTAATTTAAATCAATTTTATATTCATATTTATCAAATTTAAAATAAAATATTTCAAAATTTTTATAATCAAACCTAATTTAATCCGAATTTATTTATTTAGGAAGGAATCGATCCGGCCATTTTACCTAAAAAGGCCCTTTTCTAAATTTAATTACAGAAATGGGCCGTTTTTTAGGTTATTTACCCGATTAGGCCATTTTTCAAGAAAACACGTCCACGTCAGCATGTTTTCAAAGTACGTGTCAGCAAAACGCTTCCCTGGGGGAGCATTTTGCTCTTGTTTTTTAGGGTTAGGGTTTTTTAAGGTTTAATTAATTTAGGGTTAAGGTTTTTTAGGATTTAGGGTTAGGGTTTTTTAGGATTTAGGGTTAGGGTTTTTTAGGATTTATAATTTAAAGGTTTTAAGAAAAAATTTAATTGAATTGGGGTTTAAATTAACTATTAATTTTAAATACTAAATACTAAATTAGAGTTTAGGGTATTAAGGTTAATTGATTAAATTAGGGATTGATTAAATTAGGGTTAATTGATTAATTTACAGTTAATTGATACATAATCGTTTAAACATACTATTTTAATATTTTATTTCTTATAATATATTAGTAAAAAACCCTTAAATAACTCTTAACATGTAAACAACAACTTGGTAATTCGATTACTTCAGCTTTTAGGTTTTTTTCCCTTATCAATGGCTTAGATCATTTTATTTTTGATCCACCGGCTAAGTTTCTTTTACCTTGTAACAAGCTCATTTCTGATTTTTTTTAATTATTAATTTACAATATACATACACGAAAAAGAAATTCTCAAAGATAACATGATTGTAGCATATATACATACTAGTGCTATGCTAAGTTTAGGGTTTCGAGAAAAAAATAATTGAATTAGGGTTTAGGGTTTTAAGGTTAATTCATTAAATTAACTATTAATTTTAAATGCTAAATACTAAATTAGAGTTTAGGGTATTAGGGTTAATTGATTAAATTAGGTTTTAGTTTTTTTAAATAAATTTGTGTTTAGGGTATTAGAAAAAAACATATAAGCAATATAATTTTTTTGTTTTAAGGTTTAGGGTTTTTGCAAGAATAATTTTGAGTAGACGTTTCTGAATAAATAATGTCGAAAACACTTCAGGCAGGATTCACTGTTAGCAAAATTTCTAAAAAAAGCTCCCACGTTAACGTTCTTTTGCTTCAGTAGTTCGTAGAAAAATAATTCTGAGTAGATGTTTCTGAACAAATAGTGTCAAAAACGCTTCAAGCAAGATACACTGTTAGTAAAATTTCTAAAAAAAGCTCCCATGTGGACGCTCTTTTGCTACAGTAGTTCGTAGAAAAATGAGGCTATAAATGAGCCAAATTTTATTCTCAGGTTGACAGCAAAAAAAATTAGAGAGGCTAAGAAGAAAAGAAATTGAAGATGAGTGAATGTATTAGTGCTGTTATTTACTATGATGGTGAGGTCTGTAACACTGAGAACGGTGTTGTTTTTTTATCGGAGAACACAGCGAGACTGGTTTTTAACCAGAACATAGATTTGACAGAACTTCGTAAAAGAATTAGGCGCAAAATCTTCGGAATGATGCCAATGAAAGTTTTGTCTATTAAGTATCGATTTTGTGCTTCAGTTGATCTTGTGACATATGACTCATTCAACATCAAAGGTGCTCGTAGCTTGGAGGCAATGGTGCAGACTTATCTCGCTAGTGGATCACACTATCTTGAGTTATATGTACAATTTTCATCACCAAATGATGCATTTGCAGCTTCAACATTTACTGCTAGTCGAGAGGAATACACGACCTCTGCCTGACACTCCATTAATGGGTGGCAAAACACAAAAGCGCCCGTGTTTAGTAGCAGTATGGAATACCCAACCCCTGCACGACACTCTGTTAGTGGATGGGACATGCACCTCAGTGGGTCGATGTTTGATGTTGGAAATATGTACTGGGGAATGATATCAACTTTTAGTGGTTGGAAATCCACATCTGATTGGAGACGTTGTGAAACATCCATAAGGACGAATGATGTACTCCCTATGATGTCTACTGGCGAGGGGACATTGTACGTTGTACATGATGATGGGTCAGATGATGAGTCCGATACGGATCCACCTCGAGAGGTCGGCCCCGATGGTACAGAAGTTGCATTAATTTCTAAACTAGAGCCTGTTCCAACCATACCTAAAGATGTCGAAGAAGGTTTAGAGGATGAAGAAGAAGATTCGCAATTCAGGGCGTACTCGGCTCTAGCCCACATGTATAATGTCGATCTATCTCAAGATAATGCATTGGAGTTTCC